>NC_134487.1:115282082-115299582 GCF_040206685.1 Ascaphus truei
TAGATATCATAGTTATCTTCCTGTTCATCCATATTACTTAAAATTATAAGCTCATCCCCACTGGAATTGGAATGCTCTAAATTGATGTGTCTCATATATTTCAATACATTATTTATTTTTGATGGTATCAAACAGTACCATTGCATTTTTTCTTTCCCTATTTCTATTAGTCCACCAGTATCCAGTGGGTTTCTATATCTGGACTCAACAGGTTCGTATATGATTTATTCCAGCATCCAGCCACAAACTACTGTGTAGTGTAAGCCATTATCTTTATACATTTATTCACTTTATGTTTGGTTTGGTTTGCAACCCATACCTTTTTCGTATGTCTTAGACATTTGTTTGTTTGTTTTTTGGTGCTGCACCAACACCTCACACTTATTAATTAGTTTATCCACACCCCTGTTTGTCATATTATTTGCGCTTAATCTCACTTTGTTCACCTCCATTATACTGCAAGATGAGTAGGCCTCAGAAGCACAGGCACTATCATCTATAATTTTGTAAAAGCTTACCTAGGTGTTACCTGATTTCACAGTGTCACTAATGGAGGTTTTTTTTAGCTTGTTGCTGACTTGCACAAAAAGGAGGAGTAGAAATAGTTGCAGCAGCTAGAAAAGCAACAGAGCTGGGAGATATGGCCTCAGCACGTTTTTAACAAGTGTTATATTTCATCATGCACTAGCCTGATAAGTAGTTTTTTATAGGTTATATAGGAGAGAGGAGAGCAGTTAGTTTTTATATCATGGAGCTAGGATTGTAGCTACAACATAATGTACAGATTTAGTAATGAATGTGACAAGGTTGTAGACCTGGCTAACCAATCTTATAACCACTTTTCAATTCATCTTTCTACTTCTCTTACTAGGAAAATGTAGAGGCAGATCAGCTAGTGTGTGGTGTTTATCTGTCCAATTTTACTAGTGTCTCTCTCAAGTTATAGCTATAGAAATATCACCTCAAACCTCCCTCCAAATAACAGAGACCTCTGCGCTCAAAATAGAGCACACTGGAAAGATATGCAAAATAAATTTAAATGATTAAAATCCCACATTTCCATAAAGGAATAAGAACTATATTGCGTTCACAAGTCTAAGCCTAAAGTCTAAAGCTACTGCCTCGAATAACAAAGGTTGTGAGTGCTAACCCTGACACGAGTACCCCATGCCTTACAAAGTGCTTTGACTGGTCAACTCAGTGTAGTTCTTATATGAGGTGAGCCATTTAAATATACCATGCATATGCTTCTTAATGGCACATAGAAGTTTCTCCCTATTTTATTTAGAGGGACGGTTGAGGGGATATATACACAAATGTTCAGGAAAGCTGGATCCATCATAACAGAATGTAGAATTAATATGTCTAGTAGCAGTGGGGAAAATCTTACATTCATTAAAACGAATGAACATCTTATTTCCCAAGACTATGTTACACTGGTCTCCATTTCACTAGCTTCTGAAGAGACTACAAATTAAATGATAGATTATGTAGAAATATGTTTTTTTTACTAATTTGGTTCCAAATCAAATGTGATTTTACTGAAGTGATGGCTGTGTGCTGCTGAGCTGATTGACTGAGCTGCCACCTATGCTATCCCACTCATGGCATATTACCACCAACTAGTGTTCACCAACTTCACCCTCATTATCATCAACAGCATTTTTGCTAGCTGACAATTTGCAAGTGGAATCTTGTAAATTGATTTTGTTTTACATTCTGTGGTGCCCAAACAAACAAGCATCACTTGTACAGTACAGGCATACCCCAGTTTAAGGACACTCACTTAAAGTACACTCGCGAGTAAGGACATATCGCTCAATAGGTAAACGGCAGTTCGCACATGCGCCTGTCAGCACGTCTTGAACAGCAATACCGGCTCCCTACCTGTACTGAAGCTGTGCACATGCGGGGAGACTATCGAGCCTGTTACAAATGCGTTATTTACATCAGTTATGCACATATATGACGATTGCAGTACAGTACATACATCGATAAGTGGGAAAAAAGGTAGTGCTTCACTTTAAGTACATTTTCGCTTTACATACATGCTCCGGTCCCATTGCGTACGTTAATGCGGGGTATGCCTGTATTGACAGTTCATCAGCCACAAAAGTAACAAAAGTAACAAAAAACAGTAATATATGCTGTGTAGTTAATACCGGCACAATGCTTGGCTACTTGACTTTATGTCCTAACATTACCATGTGCAATTTAAGAGTGGGAGGGCCCAAGAGGACTTTAAGAAACTATTAAATTACTGAACATCCACACTAAGAACTGTGTTTTTTGTACAATAGCTGCCACAGCAGGTGAACAGCTGTCAGATAGAAGCAAGAGCCTGACAGAAACAAGGTATGCTGGAAAATACACAGTAGAGCCTATGTTTCCACTAACTCTGTTCCAAAGCTGTACCAAGAGGTTGTAGAAGTAGTGGGCCAGGCTCTTAATACAGTAGTTCACACGTTAATAGAGTGCACCTCACAACAGCCATGTGGACTAGTAAACATATCTAAGGAAACTACAGTACGTGCCTGTTACTGTCTTTTGGGTGTGCTTTCCTCTTTCTGAGCAAAGTGTGTTGAAGATGGTAGTGGTGGTTCTGATGCTAATAGCTAAGTCAGGAAGTCAGCAGCAACAGCACTTATAGGAGATAGCTGTTACTCTATGTATACAGGTTTTTCATGATCAGAAGGCTTATAAATCAGCTCATATTCTTTTGAAAGCACAGATTTTTTTAGCATTAGCTTTCTCAGAGGAGTCTTTTATTCTAGCTAGTGGCAGAGATAATGAAAGCAACCTGATGGCAGCATTATATCGGGACAACCTGATTTACATTCCTTGTTTTGTCTAAGTACTCTGTTTGATAGTTAATGGTTAATTAGTGTAGGGAAGTGCAGGAAATATTAACAGCATCAATGTACATGCTAGAGCAGCTCCATCAGCAGCACAGTGAATGACTGTATTATGGCATAGTGAACTCATAGTTTATACATGTACAGATTACTGTGTTTTGTGTGACTGCTTTCACAGCAGCAGGGTCTTGGGAGAAATCAAATGAGAAGTTAGAGCTTGAGACTTACAGCTGCTGCTGCTGCTAACTGAGCTGCCCCCAGTGTCCTTTGTATTGTATGTCTTTATTTATATAGCGCCATAAATGTACATAGCGCTTCACAGTAGTAATAAATATCATATAAATAACAAATAATATAAATCAGGTCATGGGAATAAGTGCTTCAGACATAAAAGTAACATTAAGAGGAGTCCCTGCTCCGAGGAGCTTGCAATCTAACTGGTAGGTAGGGAGAACATACAGAGACAGTAGGAGGGAATTCTAGTAAGTGCGTCTTCAGGGACCCAAGCTTTATGTATCATGTGTCCAGGATTATCCATTGCTATTCATATGCATCTTTAAGCAGATGTGTCTTAAGGTGGGTCTTAAAGGTGGAAAGAGAGGGTGCTAGTCGGGTATTGAGGGGAAGGGCATTCCAGAGGTGCAGGGCAGAAAGTGAGAACGGTTTAAGGCGGGAGAGAGCTTTAGATACAAAGGGAGTAGAAAGAAGACATCTTTGAGAAGAACGCAAGAGTCGGGATGGTGCATAGCGAGAAATTAGGGCTGAGATGTCAGGAGGGGCAGAAGAATGTAAAGCTTTAAAAGTGAGGAGGAGAATTGAGTGTGAGATAAGCCAGGTCCTGGTGATCGGAAGCCAGGAGAGGGATTTCAGGAGGGGAGATGCGGAGACAGATTTAGGTGATCGGATTCTGGTGATCGGAAGCCAGGAGAGGGATTTCAGGAGGGGAGATGCGGAGACAGATTTAGGAAAGATTACAGTGATTCTGGCAGCAGCCTTTAGGATAGATTGTAGAGGAAACAGGTGAGAAGCAGGAAGGCCGGAAAGCAGGAGGTTGCAGTAATCGAGACGTGAGAGAATGAGGGCCTGAGTCAGAATTTTAGCAGTCGAGCAACAGAGGAAAGGGCGTATCTTTGTGATATTGCGGAGGAAAAAGCGACAAGTTTTAGAAACGTTTTGAATATGAGAGAAGAATGGGAGAGAGGAATCAAGTGTAACCCCTAGGCAGCGTGCTTGGGCTACTGAGTGAATAATCGTATTTCCAATAGTAATGTGAAGGAGGTAGTAGGGCCAGGTTTGGGAGGAAGTATAAGGAGCTCTGTTTTTGCCATGTTAAGTTTCAGTCGGCGGATGCCATCCAGGATTATATTCCAGAGAGGCATTCAGAAACTTTGGTTTGTATAGCAGGTGTAAGGTCAGGGGTTGAAAGGTACATTTGTGTGTTGTCAGCATAGAGGTGATATTTAAACCCAAAAGATGTGATTAGGTCACCTAGAGAGAGTGTGTAAAGAGAACAGAGAAGGGGTCCCAGGACAGAGCCCTGGGGTACCCCCACAGAGAGATCAATAGAGGAGGAGGTGTTAGCAAAAGGGACACTGAAAGTACGATGGGAGAGGTAAGAGGAGATCCAGGATAGAGCTTTATTCCGAATACCAAGAGTATGGAGAATGTGATGGAGAAGAGGGTGGTCCACGGTGTCGAATGCTGCAGAGAGGTCGAGTAATATGAGTAGAGTGTAATGACCTCTGTCTTTGGCAGCATGGAGGTCGTCAGTTATTTTAATGAGTGCTGTTTCAGTAGAGTGAGCAGTGCGGAAGCCAGATTGTAGAGGGTCAAGAATGAATAGGTGTTGAGAAAGTGTAGCAATCGAGAGAATACAAGACGTTCAAGGAGTTTAGAGGCAAAAGGCAGGAGGGAGACAGGTCGCAGCCATGCCATGCCACCAACAACTAGTGTCCACCTTCAACGATATCATTATCACTATTGTCAATTGTCTAATTGTTACTGGCAGCATTTCAATTTTGTTTGGTGTGTAACATTTTGGGAGAGCCCAAACAATCCAGCACTCTTACAGCATTACCAGGCAGCCACAAATGTAACATTCATGTTTTCACAGTGCTTGACTTGTTCTATGTATATTTGTACTGTTCCTGCTCTGACTCATGCATGAGAGGACGGCCCTAGACATACAGTACTACTTCCAGGGCTGCCAACAGTGGAGAGTACTAGGACAACTGTCCCAGGCCTGTTGATTGTGAGGGGCGCAGTCGGCCAGTGCTGAAATTTGGGACTGGCCAGAGGTCAGGGTCCAACTTCTGTGTCCTGCTGCTGGGCCTCTAATTATTGCCAGGCCCCAGCTGCTGCTGCGGTAGGACCCCCTCCTGTGTCAGGCCACGCTTGAAGTTCCTCATTCACATCCTTGCATGGGACTGGCATGCTACCAGAGTACTTCCAGACCCAATGTACATTTTTGTTATATGTGTAGCCCCCTTTCCCGGTGTCTAAGGGAACTACGTGTGCTGCCGTTACCTGTGGCTCACAGAAGGCCTAAGCCTCCACAGCTCTTGCCTGGGGTGAGTTCTCATTCTCCTCGGTGCAGCGCCTCCACCTGAGAGGGATCCCAGCGCAGTGGCATAACCTCTTTCAGCAATACTTACAGTGAAATTATAAAAAGTATATAACAATATAATGGTACCATACAATATAACACACACAATACAATAATAACAACACAGGGTGGGTGTCCCCCAAAGTACATAGGGTGTGTGGAACCAATGCCTCTGGCATCCTCCCCCAAATGAGCCAGACCCACTCAAGGGTAGGGAATAGCACTACCTCTGTGGACCATTGGTGCACTTTACATCCCTGGGCACTCCTGTACCCAGGTACCGCTGAATGAACAAAAATGATCCGTCTGATCCCATGACGTCTGCTGAATCCTCTCTCTCTGGTCTGCATATGCGTCTGCTTCTTGAGGGAGCTCTAGCTGGAGGGTGTCCCTTAAAGTCTGGATCCCAGACCTCATGCTGCAGCTCACTGAGTGGTGTCTATTCACTGGTGCTACAGTATACCTGACACTATAAGGCTAAAGGGTAGCGTCCCTGTCTGGGGTCTTGCCTATAGCAGTCACAATCTAGAAGGGCCACAGAAGGGGCTTACAGAAACTCCAACATGGGGCACTCTGAGGTGGGTACAAAAAGTATACATTTTATTGAACAAGCAATTGAAAAGGACAAAACAGACTGACTATAATAAAAACACTAAAAAACATCATCTCATTTGAGCTGTCTGGCATTTTCTTGTGACCTGGTATCGGATTTATCAGAATTACGCTATTATTCTGTAATCAATTTTTTATTCTCTTTATTGCCCCTTTAGCTTGGATAAGCTCCACAAGCATTTTTACCTTTGCTTCAGATCTCTTTGAGGGTAGAATTGCTACAATTTTTCTTGGCACAGGAATTACATTTTGTACTTATTGTATGTTCTGAATTCCATGTTGCTATACAGTAGTTCCACCAGGGTTTGCTCTGTATACATTGTTGCAGTCTGTACATATCCACATACTGGTATGTTTTCTTACACTGAGTGAGGCTTATCATCCTTCAGTTAGCTGCAGCTTTACATTTCTCTCTTGGGAGTGGTATATTACTTTGTCCCCTCCCCTATAACTGGAATTACTGTGAGGTTTGTATACCTTAGTAGTGTGTTGTATACCTTAGTAGTGTGTTTAGTTATACAAGGGCTCACTATAGGCATGTGCCTTATTATTTAAGATATACATAGGAGCCGTTAGTATTACTATATTGTTTATTGCATATAATAGCATTTACAATGTTCATAGGAGACGGTCCACTATATGTTTTTTAGTGTTTTTATTATAGTCAGTCTGTTTTGTCCTTTTCAATTGCTTGTTCAAATTTTTTATACCTTTTTGTACCCACATCAGAGTGCCCCATTTTGGAGTTTCTGTAAGCCCTTTCTGTGTGACTTACAACATTCTCTTTTTGATAATAGTGTCTGCTTTAACTCCAGGGAGCACCGCCTGTATTACACAGGTTTATTCTGTGGGAACTTTATCTATCCAACCGGAAGTAGTGCTTTTTCAGTCTCCTTGTATTCATTACAATTTAGAAGGGGATATAGGACCTAGCTGGGACCTAAGGGTCAAACCTAGTCCTAGTTCAGGGGAGCACTTGTCCCTGGACACTACCGCAATGGATCTCCCTTTTTTCCAACTGCCAGTAACGGTCAGCAACTGCCTTTAACTACCAAACTGTGTCAACATTCTACCTGCATGTCCCTCACGCTCCTAGGACATGTAGTCCCCGGACTGTAGTGGACTGTGCAAAGAGTCCACTACGCATGCGTGAACCTAAAATGGCCGCCGCAACTTCACACCTCTCTGCGCATGACCGCATTTGCGTGAACTACAAGATGGCGGTCCCCACAGAGCTCCACCACTCCAATACACTGCAGCCGTCCCCCTCCCCAGCACTGGAGGTAAGAGGAGACATGGCTACATTTGTATATTGTGTGGGTATTGTTGTGTAGATATTGTGTGGTTTGTGTGGGCTAGGGGGCATATTGTATGGTTATTGTGGTTTGGGGGGTATTATGTGGGTATTGTGTAGGTATTGTGTGGGGGGTGGAAGTGTGTGTATGGCCAGTGGGGTGAGGAAGAGAGCATAGGGAGAGCATAGGGAGAGGAGAGGGAGAAAGGGATAGGGAGAGAGAGAAAGGGATAGGGATAGGGAGAGAGAAAGGGAGATAGGGAGGGAGATATGGAGGGAGAAAGGGAGAGAGAAAGGGAGATAGGGAGAGAGAAAGGGAGATAGGGTGGGAGAAAGGGAGATAGGGAGGGAGAAAGGAAGATAGGGAGGGAGAAGGGGAGATAGGGAGGGAGATAGGGAGGGAGAAAGGGTGATAGGGAGATAGAGAGGGAGAGGGCGATAGGGAGGGAGGGAGAGGGAGATAGGGAGGGACGGAGAGGGAGATAGGGAGGGAGAGAGGGAGATAGGGAGGGACGGAGAGGGAGATAGGGAGGAAGAGAGGGAGATAGGGAGGGACGGAGAGGGAGATAGGGAGGGAGAGAGGGAGATAGGGAGAGGGAGATAGGGAGGGAAATAGGGGGAGGTAGGGAGAGAGAGAAATAAGGGGAGGTAAGGAGAGGGAGATAGGGAGGGAGGTAGGGATAGGGGAGAGGGAGATAGGGAGGGATAGGGGAAGAGGGAGATAGGGAGGGAGAAGTGAAGAGGGAGATAGGGAGGGAGATATGGAGGGAGAAAGGGAGATAGGGAGAGAGAAAGGGAGATAGGGTGGGAGAAAGGGAGATAGGGAGGGAGAAAGGAAGATAGGAAGGGAGAAGGGGAGATAGGGAGGGAGATAGGGAGGGAGAAAGGGTAATAGGGAGATAGGGAGGGAGAGGGCGATAGGGAGGGAGGGAGAGGGAGATAGGGAGGGACAGAGAGGGAGATAGGGAGGAAGAGAGGGAGATAGGGAGGGACGGAGAGGGAGATAGGGAGGGAGAGAGGGAGATAGGGAGGGACGGAGAGGGAGATAGGGAGGGAGAGAGGGAAATGGGGAGAGGGAGATAGGGAGGGAAATAGGGAGAGGTAGGGAGAGAGAGAAATAAGGGGAGGTAAGGAGAGGGAGATAGGGAGGGAGGTAGGGATAGGGGAGAGGGAGATAGGGAGGGATAGGGGAAGAGGGAGATAGGGAGGGAGAGGGGAAGAGGGAGATAGGGAGGGAGATAGGGAGATAGTGAGAGGGAGATAGGGAGAGGGAGATAGGGAGAGGGAGATAGAGAGAGAGAGAAGGGAGGGAATGTGTTAGAGGGAATATGGGGGATTGAGAGGAAGAGTGTAAGAAAGGGAGAGAGGAGGAAAGTTAGAAGGGGGATATACTGTAGGTGGTGAGTGAGCGAGGGGGGACCATGTAAGGCCTCTGACAGGGGGAGGGGCATTGTAAACTGTAGTCTTGGGCCCCAGGAAAGCTGTCAAAATTTGTATACTCAGATTTTAGAACAGTGTTTTGTGTGAATGCTGCCACAACAGTTGAGTGAGAAGTGAAAGCCAAGCAGAAACTTTGTAAGCTAAGCAGCTGGTGCTAGTGCTGCTACTGCAGTTTCTGCTGCTGCTGCTGCTGCTGCTGCTGCTGCTGCTGCTGCTGCTGCTGCTGCTGTTGACTAAAAGGAGGAGAAGGACTATGAGTCATTTTTTTAATCAGGCTAGGCCTCAAGCTCTCGGTGTGCAAGGGCCAGAGGGCACCGGTAGAACTACTTGTGATGTGAACTAAGGGTCAGTGTCATGGTGTCATTGAGACAAATCAGTAAAACATACAGAGGTGGATGTTTAAGGGCCTCTAGCTATTTTACTACAACAGGGCTCTCAGAGGAGTTTCAGGTAATAAGTGCATGTAGGAGAAGATAGGGGAGAGATTGCTTGGTGCAATATACTATTGTAAATAAAACTGCACTGCTCCAATACAATGTTTGCTGTACTACAACAATGTGTACTGTACTAGTACTGAAAGTGAGGATAAAGATTATAGATCGTACTGTATCACACTCTGTTTAGATAATTACAGTGGGTGTAGTTTTTCTTCATAAAGTGCAGGCAGTTGAATAGTGGACAGGATCCCACTTCTGCCACGTAGTTATTTTTGGAGCTTCATATCTTTGTTTGATGCACTATTCTAATAAAGTCTTCCACAAGACATTTTAATATAATAAACTGTTTTATTTGCAGGTTGCCAATGCACAACATTTCGGGAATCTCCCTTCCTCCGGTGAAATATTAATTAATATAAAGCTCACTAGGAGAACCACCATCATCATAAATGCCATCCTCACTTTCTGCAGCAAAGACTGCAAACCTGACACAGCCCCAAATGCTGTCTTACCAATTTATCCTTCCTGACATTCCTCCTGAACCGTCCCCACATTACCACTTCCCGCCAAAGGTTCCTAAGCTGAATTTCTAGAAAAATAGTAAAATATCAGGGAACTACTATTACTACCGTTTTTAAAAGCCAATAAGTTATTTGTTTTGCATTTTAGCCCAGTTCAATCGAACTTTTGGCTTAAAAATGTTGATCTAAAGTTTTACGAACGTTTATCATTTTTAATTATGTGAAGCGAATCTCGGTTTGCATATAACTTCCACATTGGGTTCCATTATTAATACAACCTATAAACAGAATCAAATAAAATACTCAATAATAAACTAGGTGTTGGAATAATAGTTTATCTTTTTTAATTCCTGATTGCTGACCTTTTCTCAGGACATGATACACGTTTTCTGAAAGTAAACATGTGAGTCCCAGCTGTCTGCAATCTGCTACACTGTGGGATATCTAAGTTAATGTACAATATCCTGCTGTCTGAAATATTTGTGGTTACATAAAATCTTAAGTGCAATGCCAATGATAAGTGTGGCTTGTTGTAGCTAATGCTTAGGTATTATATATACCTGTATGTTGTCTCACATCAGAGCAATTTTAATGTTAAGCTGCGCAACAGTGAGGGAAAGTCAAACTTAAAGTGAAGGTGAAATTTCAGTACAGTAATTTAAAATATAATTGAATTTGAGATGCAAATCAAAATTACAGAACATGTAATGAGGTGTTTCACATTGAAGCACACACAAGCATGAGTTCCAAATCATATTTTTTTTCTAATGAGGATATAGTATACAGTACATCTTAAAGCAACCGCGTGTCCTGATCAGTGTGACTGGTTGATTTCAAGTGCTGGTTGTATTGTGTGCAGTTAGAACCAGATATATTTTTAAAACCTTATAACTGAATGGCTGGCAAAGCCAGCCAATCAGTGAAATACGACATCTGGTTGGTCACGGACCTACCAGAAAAGAAAATATTTTAAAACTGAGACAAAAAAAAACTGAAGCCAGTGCAAACCAGAAGTAGTTGGAACAAGGAAGAGTTTAAACAAGGTATAGTACCTTGAAGTACATTTAATTGTTACTACTTACAGGAAGTGACGTAGTCACGAAATGCGTAGGGTCAAAGGTCACGTCGCCATCGGACAGAGCTGGTCATGTGCAGCGTTCCTGGCCACCCCCGCAGGAAATGACGTCATCACGAGAGAGGTCCTAATCGGCGTGTGTAGTTGTGCAGCTCCCCTTCCCTTGCGTCTATTCTGGGAATTACCTGTGCACTGGAGGGAGTCTGAGTCCTCACCTTATACACCTAAGCGCCTACGGAGGACTCTCCCTGCATTTGGCACCCGTTCCTGTCTGGTTACACACGCTCGTTTTATCCGGTCCTGCTGTAAGTAGGGTTTTGGGTTTTAACCCCTTATGACCCGCTGCAGCAGGCTCCTTTATTAAACAGTTTTATTTTTCAGTTTCTGTGATATATGTTTTGTTTGTTGTTTGACTTATGTTTAACTGTTTCCTGTAGTTCTTGTATTCAGCATACACTATGATAATTTTTTCTGTTTCTGTTCACATGTCACGGACCACTTGATTGGAGAATCCACGTTCATTGGACTTATTGGACTCTTTCTCTCCTCCCCCATTTTGAACTTATTGGACTTTTAACCCTTGCGAGCGCTAGTTTGTATTTGGGAAACAAGAAAAAAGAGGCAATTTACAAATTAAATGGGGATAAATTATGGGAATCCTTGATGGAGAAGGATTTAGGAGTGGTTGTAGACAGCAGGCTTAGCAATAGTACCCAAAGTCATGCTGCAAAGGCAAACAAGATCTTATCTTGCATTAAACGGACAATGGATGGAAGGGAAGTAAACATAAGTATGCCCCTTTATAAAGCATTAGTATATGCACCTTGAATATGGAGTGCAATTTTAGGCACCATTCCTTAAAAAATACATTATGGAACTACAGAGAGTGCAGAGAAGAGCCACCAAATTAATAAAAGGGATGGACAATCTGACTTATGAGGAGAGGCTAGCTAAATTAGATTTATTTACATTAGAAAAGAGGCGTCTAAGAGGGGATAAGATAACTATATACAAATATATTCGGGGATAATACAAGGAGCTTTCAAAAGAACTATTCATCCCACGGGCAGTACAAAGGACTCGGAGCCATCCCTTAAGGCTGGAGGAAAGGAGATTTCACCAGCAACAAAGGAAAGGGTTCTTTACAGTAAGGGCAGTTAAAATGTGGAATTCATTACCCATGGAGACTGTGATGGCAGATACAATAGATTTGTTCAAAAAAAGGTTGGACATCTTTTTAGATGGGAAAGGTATACAGCAGGCCTGCACAATATACAGCCCGCGGCCCGCCTGGCCTCTCTGTGCGGCCCGCAATGACTCCGGCCGGGCGCCAGTTAATGAAATAAATAATAAATTTAAAAAGTTTAAAAAAAAAGTTTAAAAAAATGGCGGCGATTCATCCCCCCACCTCCCTCCCCGCCCCCGGGTTTTGCAGTGAGTGGGGGCAGCATGAGGAGGATGCGGCAGCCGTGAGTATTTTTTTTTTCAATAGCAGGATGCTGGGGGGCGGGTTGGAGGTCAGAGCATGCCGGTGGTGGAGCTTAATACCGGGGAGAGGATGTGCTGATCTAAGAGGTGTGTGTGGTGTGTGGTGTTTGTGTGTGTGTGTGTGTGTGTGTGTGTGTGTGTGTGTGTGTGTGTGTGTGTGTGTGTGTGTGTGTGTGTGTGTGTGTGTGTGTGTGTGTGTGTGTGTGTGTGTGTGTGTGTGTGTGTGTGTGTGTGTGTGTGTGTGAAAAACGTGCTGGTGGGGGGGCTGGGTGTGAAAATGGGCTGGTGGGGGGTGGTTGTGAAAACGGGCTGGTGGGGGTGTGGGTGTGAAAAACGGGCTGGTGGGGGGGTGGGTGTGAAAAACGGGCTGGTGTGGTGTGGGTGTGAAAAACAGGCTGGTGCAGGGGTGGGTGTGAAAAACGGGCTGGTGCAGGGGTGGGGGGTGGGCTGCTGACATGTGAGGGGGGGCTGCTGATATGTGAGGTGCAGGGGGGAGAGTGATGTGAGTTGCAGGGAGAGAGTGATGTGAGTTGCAGGGGGGGGGAGTGATGTGAGTTGCAGGGGGGGAGAGTGATGTGAGTTGCAGAGGGGGGGAGAGTGATGTGAGTTGCAGGGGGGGAGAGAGTGATGTGAGTTGCAGGGGGGGGAGAGTGATGTGAGTTGCAGGAGGGGGGAGAGTGATGTGAGGTGCAGGGGGGGAGAGTGATGTGAGTTGCAGGGGAGAGAGTGATGTGAGTTGCAGGGGGGGAGTGATGTGAGTTGCAGGGGGGGAGAGTGATGTGAGTTGCAGAGGGGGGAGAGTGATGTGAGTTGCAGGGGGGGGAGAGTGATGTGAGTTGCAGGGGGGGAGAGTGATGTGAGTTGCAGGGGGGGGAGAGTGATGTGAGTTCAGGTTGGGGAGAGTGATGTGAGTTGCAGGGGGGGGAGAGTGATGTGAGTTGCAGGGGGGGGAGAGTGATGTGAGTTGCAGGGGGGGGAGAGTGATGTGAGTTGCAGGGGGGGAGAGAGTGTCATATTGAGGGGAGGGGGAAAGAGTGTCATATTGAGTGGAGGGGGGGAGAGTGTCATATTGAGAGGAGGGGGAGAGAGTGTCATATTGAGGGGAGGGGGGAGAGTGTCATTTAGGGGAGGGGGAGAGTGTCATATTGAGGGGAGGGAGAGAGAGTGTCATATTGAGGGGAGGGGGAGAGTGTGTCATATTGAGGGGAGGGGGAGAGTGTGTCATATTGAGGGGAGGGGGAGAGTGTGTCATATTGAGGGGAGGGGGAGAGTGTGTCATATTGAGGGGAGGGGGAGAGAGTGTCATATTGAGGTGATGCTGACATGGGATGCTGACTTGGGGGGGGGGCTGCTGACATGGAATGGGCTGGGGGGATGTGGAGGGGGTATTGTGTGTTTGATGTGGAGGGGGGTATTGTGTGTGATGTGGAGGGGGTATTGTGTGGGTGAGGGGGAGAGATGGGGGTATGAGAGATAGATGGGGAGTATCGTAAAGGTTGATAGTGAGTATCGTAAAGGTTGATAGTGAGGGGTTCTGGGGAAGATATGAGGATGATGATGAGGAGAGGTGCTGGAGGAGAGGTGCTAGAGGAGAGGTGCTGGAGGAGAGGTGCTGGAGGAGATGTGCTGGAGGAGAGGTGCTGGAGGATGAGGAAGAGGATGAGGATGATTTAACCCGTGCGGCCCAAATTTTTTTTCCTTGGAGAAGTTCGGCCCTTTTCATTTTATGAGTTGGGCAAGCCTGGTATATAGGGATATACCAAATAAGTATACATGGGAAGGATGTTGATCCAGGGATTAATCCGATTGCCAATTCTTGGAGTCAGGAAGGAATTAATTTTTCCCCTTAATGGGGTTTTTTGTTCTCTGGATCAATAAGTAAGTATAGATATAGGATAAAGTATCTGTTGTCTAAATTTAGCATAGGTTGAACTTGATGGACCTATGACTTTTTTCAACCTCATCTACTATGTAACTATGTAACTATGTAACATGATTTTGATTTATCCCATTTCTCCCCTCCCTTGAAAAATTCAATAAAAATTTGAGTTTAAAAAAAAAAAAAATGATTCTAAAGCTTCCACACATGTTCTGATTTGTTATCCCCTTTAAAACATGTTTAGATTTCCACAGATCATTCAGTTTTCCTAATTTTGAATCCATTTTCCAAAGTCACGCGCTAAAAAAATTGCATTGTGCATTGTTATTCCTGCATAATTGTACTGAAAATAAAACACAAATATATTAGCAAATAAAGAAATCAATCATTTATTTATTATTTATTTATTTATAAAATATTTTACCAGGAAGTAATACATTGAGAGCTACCTCTCGTTTTCAAGTATGTCCTGGGCACAGAGTAAAACAAAATAATACATGGTTACAAACACAGTTACATAAATGAACAAGGTATACATTTCCTTCTGGGAATATTTTTTAAAAGAGATTGCATTCTCATTTTGTTTTCGGTACCATGCTATATGTGTTTTTATTCTAGTATAGCCATGCCAGTCCTGGCTACCTGTCTGCCCTAACATACAGAACCCCTATAAGCTCATATTGAACCCCAAAAATAACCACAACATATATATGCGTATAAGTGTCAAAGAGGAGTGCTACTGAGCATGGCACTATATATTTAAAACCAGAGACAGAACATGAAACACAGACAGAGCCCAGTGCTACATCCATTGACACAAATACACAGTACAGTGC
Source organism: Ascaphus truei (assembly GCF_040206685.1). Lineage (NCBI taxonomy): Eukaryota > Metazoa > Chordata > Amphibia > Anura > Ascaphidae > Ascaphus > Ascaphus truei. Next base: position 115,297,125 of record NC_134487.1, read on the forward strand.
ATATATATATACAAGTCAGCATCCCATGTCAGCATCCCCTCAATATGACACTCTCTCCCCCTCCCCTCAATATGACACACTCTCCCCTTCCCTCAATATGACACATATATTATATATATATATATATATATATATGATAAAAAATCACTGGCAAGCCAATAGAAATTCAATAATGAATAGGTGCATGTCCCATATAAATAATAAAAGTATACATTACTGCATAGCAGCAAAAAGGAGACAGCACTCAGGTGAATGAAAATTAATGTATTAAATACAGCACATAACTCCAACGTTTCGATCCCACAGGGGGATCTTCCTCAGGGTGGTACAACAGACGCAGGACAGTGAGTGACTTATATACCCCAACACCCAAGTGACATAAACATCTCCACATCATCAAAAAGCATCATCATCGGGCGACAAAACAGCTGTGCATAATACAATCTAATTAGATCATGCTCCAACTCCATGTCTATACTCCTATTGGGGAATCCAAGTCACATGATCAAACCCAAGCTGTCAGTGTGATTGCATGTAAACAAACTGATGCTGCATCAGCAGGCCCGGTTGTCAAGGCAACCACATGTGTGCTCAACTCCTTAAAGGCAGCAAACACCAGTGGTAGTCATGTGTACTGCACGTGTACAGATACACCACTGCAAATGTGTATGTGCTGTAGCAGTGATGAATTTAGTCCTAAACAGCACCTAAGTATAACAGATACTGGCATGCGTATATCTGTAGAATCCTATGGCAGATGGAACCCGCTGTAATCCCAGTCGGGTAACCCACAATACACCTGTCGGCGTCACATGCGGCATGGATATACATAGGTTGCTAGTTAACCCCTAGTGTACCAGTACTGCTGAAGGCACAAAGTGCGGTCAAATAAAGGAACATGCTGTCTGTAGGACTACATAAAAATAATAAAGTGCAGAGGTTGTGTAAATTGCCAGCATTTAATGCTGGGCAACACTTTTATGCATCCGCATAAAGGTTATCCAATTAAAATTGGGGATTTTCTCAATTGTGACTCGAAATTTGTAGTCTACATTATCAAATGCCCCTGTGGGCTTGTTTACGTGGGCAAGACATTGCGTATGCTTAAGGATCGAATAGCAATGCCTCGTTCCACAATACGCAAGGCCCTTGCTGACCCTACCAATTCTGACGATCTTAAATTATTACCAGTGGCAAGGCACTTTAAGTTTAAACAGCACAGCTTGGCCACCTTTCGTTGTATGTCTGTTGTATAAGCCCATACTCCAGTCAGGGGAGGAAATAGACACAGGCTTTTGCTCCAGCTTGAGGTGATGATGATTCACAGACTGGATTCTATGGCCCCCAAAGGCCTGATTGAGGACATGAACTTGGGTTGTTTTTTGTAATTACAGTATTACTGTTCAACATCAACTGTATGTATATATGGATCAGCGTAGTTCAAAATGAATAGTTTAAAATGCATTTATTATAGAGTATATTTTATTACAGCTTAAATATTCTTGTCGTTCAGCTTCTTCCATTGATTTTATTTTCCCCTCCCGGTTCTCTTCACTTTACCCTCACTGTGTATTGGGTGTTCTTTATTCCACATTTTTGCAGGTCCGTATATTGTATATTTATGTAGTCCTACAGACAGCATGTTCCTTTATTTGACCGCACTTTGTGCCTTCAGCAGTACTGGTACACTAGGGGTTAACTAGCAACCTATGTATATCCATGCCGCATGTGACGCCGACAGGTGTATTATGGGTTACCCGACTGGGATTACAGCGGGTTCCATCTGCCATAGGATTCTACAGATATACGCATGCAAGTGTCTGTTATTCTTAGGTGCTGTTTAGGACTAAATTCATCACTGCTACAGCACATACACATTTGCAGTGGTGTATCTGTACACGTGCAGTACACATGACTACCACTGGTGTTTGCTGCCTTTAAGGAGTTGAGCACACATGTGGTTGCTTTGACAACCGGGCCTGCTGATGCAGCATCAGTTTGTTTACATGCAATCACACTGACAGCTTGGGTTTGATCATGTGACTTGGATTCCCCAATAGGAGGATAGACATGGAGTTGGAGCATGATCTAATTAGATTGTATTATGCACAGCTGTTTTGTCGCCCGATGATGATGCTTTTTGATCATGTGGAGATGTTTATGTCACGTGGGTGTTGGGGCATATAAGTAATTTACTGTCCTGCGTCTGTTGCACCACCCTGAGGAAGATCCCCCTGTGGGATCGAAACGTTGGAGTTATGTGCTGTATTTAATACATTAATTTTCATTCACCTGAGTGCTGTCTCCTTTTTGCTGCTATGCGGTAATGTATACTTTTATATATATATATATATATATATATATATATATATATATATATATATATATATATATATATATATATATATTAAAACAGGAGAAAAAGAAGCGCCAGTTCCATATGGTTGAAAAATAAATG